>NC_057803.1:445813403-445835954 GCF_018294505.1 Triticum aestivum | reverse complement strand
CCTCGATGCCCCGGACGAAGCCACGCAGCTGCCGCACCGCTCTCACTCTCCCTCGCCCTCCTCCTCTTCCCCTGCTCTCTCTCCCTCTCACCCGAGAACCACCGCCGCCGCCGACGGGCATCACCGTAGCCACCGCCTCTCCCTCGCCTCCCCGTCGTCCCCAGGAGCTCCGCCTCGTCGCCAGCTACCTCCTCGCCGAGCCACGCAAGCCGGAGTGCCCCGTGGAGCCGTCGCCGTCGCCAAATTTGACTCCGGCCGCCGTGGACCCTTGCCGGCGATTCGGGAGCTTCCGGGCATCCCCGACCTCGTCCTCGCGCTCGCTGGATCCGCGGTGAGCTCCTCCACCGTTCCCCTCTCTTCTCCCTCGCGTTCCCGTGCCGTAGCGCCGCTTCCCACCACGACCGAAGCCTCCCGCCGCCGTCCTTGTCGCCGTCGCCGTCTCGGCCCGCCTCCGCCCAAACCAAGCCTCCCTTCGCGCTCCTGGTGCCACGAGGGAGCCGCCGAGCCCCTCAGGTGGCCTCCCCGTGCCCCGCAGCCCGATCCCGCTCGCGCCCGAACTCCGGCCGCTGCCCCGAGCTTCGCTCCGGCGAGCTCCGGCCTCCCCCGCTGCTTCCACCTACCCTACCAGATGCGCGAGAGCCCGGGCTACGCCCCGGTGCTCTCCGACGCCGTCCCCGTGGCCTGTGGCGCGGACTCCGCCGCGTCCAGAGGTCGCCGGCGACGAGCCCCCGTCGCCTGAGCCCTGCCAGGTGGGGCCGGCCCGTCAGGTGATTAGCTTAGTGCTAATCACCGTTAACTAACCCCCCCTGACACTGACAGTGGGTACGGTGCCCCCCCTAACCATTTAATTAAATTAAAATAACCCCTGTTAACCCCCCTGTCACTGACGTGTGGGTCCCACACGTCAGGTTTGACCCGGACCAGCCCAGTTGACCGCTGACGTCGTGATGACGTCATGCTGACGCAATTATTTATTTTCTGGAATTAAAATAATTCAGAAAATCCAGAAATTGATTTAAACTTCAAAAATTCATATCAATTCAACCGTAGCTCAGATTTAAATAATTTATATATGAAAAATCATCAGAAAAATGCAACCTTTCCGTCTGTACTAGTTTCATGCATGAAAAACCAACTTATACATGCTGAATATGGGAAAACACATTATGGCATATATAAGAGACCTAATTTAGAAATGCATTTGAACCTTTGGTTCAAATGGACTTCAAACCAATTGAACACTAGCTGCATTAGCTCAACAGCATCACATCTACATGCCATGTTCATGCATCATATTGTTGCATATGATTGTGTATTGATTGCCGGCACCGTTCCTTCTCGATAGGTCCTGCTCCGGAGACGTTCCAGAGTACCTGTCGGTGAAGCAGTGCCTCCCTTGTTGATTTACCAGGCAAGCAAACCCCCTTGTTCATTTCGATAAAACCCTACTCTCTCGCTCCTGCTCTCAGTTATTGCATTAGGACAACAACGATTCATCTGCTACTTTGTGCTGCGGTAGTTGAACCCATTCCTCTGCATGACCTGTCATTGCCACAGTAAATAGTTGAAACCCACTAGCATGTGTAGGAGTTGATTGAAGCCACTGATGTGTTCCTACCATGCTATGCCTGCTATTGCTTAGAGTTGTGTCAGGTCTGATTCATTGGGAATGAATTGGAGTGTCACGATATGTTCTATTGCTGAGAGTTAAGTGTGTGAACACGATTTGGTAAAGGTAGCGGTGAGAGGCCATGTAGGAGTACATGGTGGGTTGTCTCACTGGAACCGTCCTTAAGCACTGAGTTCTATGTATGTTGTCCAATGACTCGATACTACCACACATTGGGCTCCGGGCGCTCCAAGCCCTCTCGACTTATTAACCAACTTGATCTCTGTCCAGGAGTCGCAACTAGTTTCTGGTGTTTGTAGGTAGTGCTATTTTTCTACCAAGTGGCACCCGGCAGGGTGGGCTTGGGACAGACTAGGCACACGTGGCCCGGTGTACCGAGTGGCACCCGGTTGGTGGGCTCGGGAACCCTGTACACATCGTTTGGGGCCGTAAGCGACACCCCGGCCGGATCTCCTTGCGGATGGAACCCGAATAGGCGATAAACCTGGATTAGAGTCTTGTGTGGTTAGTCAGGTCGTGGCCGACACCCTCGCCAGGCTTCCGCTTGAAGGTTGCCGAGATACATGACGTGTACATGGCGGTAAGTGGCGAGAGCGTGTGTGAAGAAGTACACCCCTGCAGGGTTAACATGATCTATTCGAATAGCCGGGTCCGCGGTTATGGACTTCTTGGATGCTTACATGGTACATAGACAACTTGAAGTGGATACTATAAAATGCTCAAGACAAGTGTGAGTGCTATGGATGGCCTTCTCGTAGGGAGACGGGGATGAATCCATAGTAGTGTATTGTGTGGTGATTAGTGGACTCGTGTACGTTGTTTCACCTCCAGAGTTTCTGGTAGTCGTAGATTAGGATAGCCACAGAGTCAAAGCTGGCTTGCTGCAACTAAACCCCACATTACCTCTTGATACAAATGCATGTATGATAGGATCTGATGTAAGTCTTGCTGAGTACCTTCGTACTCATGTTGCTTTATTTATGTTTTTGCAGCGGAGACTTCGGTCTTACTAGTGTTCTCGTGGACTTCGACTAGTAGCTAGTACCTCAGCTACGATCTTGATCGGATGTTGTAGATAGTCAGGCTTCCAGCCTTTTTCATTTATAGATGTCTGTACCCAGACATGTAATGCTTCCGCTTGTTGCTTGTATGCTCTGTATGACGGGTCTTGTGACCCCTGTTTGCAATAAATATTATGATGGCTCTTCTGAGCCTTTATCTATATAATTGTTGAGTTATGCTGTGATGCCATGTTGTACAGCACATACTTGCATGTTATGCGTATGTGTAATGTGTAGTGCTATGTGTGGGATCTGACTATCTAGTTGTTTATCTTTAGTAGCCTCTCTTACCGGGAAATGTCTCCTAGTGTTACCGCTGAGCCATGGTAGCTTGCTACTGCTCTGGAACACTTAGGCTGGCCGGCATGTGTCCTTCTTCGTTCCTGTGTCTGTCCCTTCGGGGAAATGTCATGCTTTGAGTACCGGAGTCCTGTTAGCCCGCTACAGCCCGGTTTACCGGAGTCCTGCTAGCCCAGTGCTACAGCCCGGACCCACTTGCTGATGACCGACACGTTCGAAGCTGGGTCATGGATGCCTGTCCCTGTAAGTCTGTGCCACTTTGGGTTTACGACTAGTCATGTCAGCCCGGGCTCCTTATCATATGGATGCTAGCGACACTATCATATACGTGAGCCAAAAGGCGCAAACGGTCCCGGGAAAAGGTAAGACGACACCCGTGGGAATACCGTGCGTGAGGCCGCAAAGTGATATGAGGTATTACCGGCTAGATCGATGTGACATCGAGTCGGGGTCCTGACAGCGTTGGTATCAGAGCTTGACTGCCTGTAGGATTACCAAGCCAACTGGTCGAAGTTGAGTCTAGAAAATCTTTAGTTATATAAGGGAATTGATTGTGGGATGGAACGTAAGGCTCTTTTTACTCCTTTACCTCATGGCCTTCTGATCTGAGTCATCCTATCTTTCCTACGGGGTTAAGGAACTAGGCTTTCTCTTCCGTCTATCAGGATCACGTGTTACTACTCCGTAGTCCCATAGGACTGGTTGATCAGAGTCATACCCAGTTTTGAGTATTTCCGGTGTAGTCTGTTTAGTATGATCTCAGAACCTTGAGTAATGTTGATGAGTATGATACCACCCCATTTTTAGTAGGATGTCTCATTCTGAGCATTTTACTGCCGTTATGCTGCCGAAATTTCCCTAGGAGTTCGAGAGATACTAATTCCTTGTCCTACGTTCTACAGTCGATAGTTGATGTTGATTTCGTCCTTGGTTTCGTTTCTCAGGATGTCATCAGCTAAGCGAAGTTCTGTTGCTCGTAGCCAGAACCACGGAGATGGTAGGGATGAGGATCCTCCTGATCAGCCTTCGTTGACAGAGTTCATGCTAGAGATGGAGAGGAACAAGCGTGAGTCTAACCGTTTGTTGGCACGTATCGAGGAGAACACCGCACATCAGTTCAAAGGGTCTGCTACCATTCATGATTTCATTCACTTGCACCCACCTACCTTTCATCATTCCATCGAGCCACTCGATGCAGATGACTGGCTCCGTAGCATCACCCTTAAGCTGCATTCCGCGAGCGTAGCTGAAGATGACAAGGTCACCTATGCCACATACCACCTGGAAGGTCCTGCTAGTTTTTGGTGGCAGAACTATGAGGCTATGCTTCCCGCTGGCCAGACTTCCACCTGGAAGGATTTCGTTGAGGCTTTTTGCGAGCATCACATTCCTGAAGCCCTCATTGATCGCAAGAGAGAAGAGTTCTGTAGTTTCACCCAGGGTAAGATGGCTGTTGATGCCTATAGTAGAGAGTTTGAGAACCTCGCCCGCTATGCTACAGAAGAGGTGTCCACGGACGCCAAGAAGCAGGCTAGGTTCCGGAAGGGTCTCAACCCCAAGTTGCGTCGTGATCTCCATCTGCATCATTGTGGTACATTCCAAGCCCTTGTGAACAAGGCCATTAATGCAGAGACAGCTCAACTCACTTACGAGGAGTCTCGTAAGCACACTCGTGCTTTGGGATCTTCCTCCGGTTCTAGCTCTCAGAAGCGCCGGATTTGGGTTCCAAACTCCGCTCTTCCACCCAAATATGTACCGAGGCCATCTTATGTGGCACCTCATCCAGTTCAGCAGTATGCTCCACCCAGGCCTATTGGTGGGCCGCCTTCCAATGCAGGTCCACATCCTACCCCCAAGATTTGTTACAAGTGCGGAGAGCCAGGCCACATTGCCCGTATTTGCACTCAGTCCAGAGTTGCTCCACCCCAGCCCGAGAAGTCTATTGGCCATGGTAAGCCATCACGCAAGATGATCAGTGCCAAGTCAGCTCCCACTGAACATGGACGTGTGCATCACGTCTCAGCTAAAGCCGCTCATGATGATCCAGATGTCGTTCTTGGTACACTCCTTGTCAACTGTCATCCGGCATCGGTTTTGTTCGATACTGGAGCGTCTCATTCTTTCATTTCCGAAAGCTATGCCCGCTTGCACGACATGTCATTTTGTGATATGCCCTCCCCATTACTTATTCAAACTCCTGGATCCAAATGGCAAACTTCTAGGATAAGTTATGGCAATGAAATCCTTGTGGACAGACTTGCATTCCTTGCCTCCTTGATATCTCTCAAGTCCTCGGATATTAACATCATCTTGGGTATGGACTGGATGACAGCTCATCATGCCAAGATTGATTGTTTCACCAGGTCCGTTCAGCTCACACACCCATCTGGCAAGATAGCCATTGTCTCCACTAGAGTTGCAAAGCGTCAGCTCTATTCCCTTAATGCCAGCCCTCTTCCAGACCTTGAAGATATCCCGGTAGTCCGTGACTTTCCGGATGTCTTTCCAGAGGAACTGCCAGGTGTTCAGCCTGACAGAGATGTAGAGTTCGTCATAGATCTTATCCCAGGAACTGCTCCAATCTCCCGGAGACCCTACAAGATGGCACCCTTAGAACTAGCCGAGCTTAAGAAACAACTCGATGAGTCCTTGCAAAAGGGTTTCATCCGTCCTAGTTCTTCTCCTTGGGCTTGCCCCGTCCTCTTTGTCAAGAAGAAAGACGGTACGGACCGGATGGTTGTAGATTATCGTCCCGTTAATTTGGTCACGATAAAGAACAAGTATCCGCTTCCCAGGATCAACGACCTGTATGATCAGCTCGCTGGATCCTCAGTCTTCTCCAAGATGGATTTAAGATTAGGCTACCATCAAATCAAGATCAGAAACGGGGACATTCCCAAAACAGCTTTTGTCACTCGTTATGGCCAGTACGAGTACACCGTCATGTCCTTTGGCCTAACCAACGCCCCAGCCACATTCTCCCGCTTGATGAACTCGATCTTCATGGAGTACTTAGATAAGTTCGTCGTGGTTTACCTCGATGATATTCTTATCTACTCGAAGAACGAGGAAGAGCATGCCGAACATCTTAGACTTGTGTTAGAAAAACTCAGAGAGCACCGCCTTTATGCCAAGTTCTCCAAGTGTGAATTTTGGTTGCCAGAAGTGACCTACCTAGGCCACGTAATCTCTGGTAAGGGCATTGCTGTCAATCCCGAGAGAGTTCAAGCCGTTCTCAATTGGACTCCACCTGAGACCGTGAAACAAGTTAGGAGCTTCCTTGGTCTAGCCAGCTATTGTCGCCGCTTTGTTGAAAACTTCTCCAAAGTAGCCAAACCCCTCACGGAACTTCTCAAGAAAGATAAAAAGTTCGAGTGGTCCCCACAGTGTGAGTACAGTTTTCAGGAACTGAAAAGACGCCTGACTTCTGCTCCCATACTTGTGCCACCGGATTTCACAAAAGACTTTATTATCTACTGCGACGCCTCACGACAGGGACTAGGTTGCATCCTTATGCAGGATCGTCATGTGATTGCCTATGCATCCCGACAGTTGCATCCACATGAGGAGAATTATCCTACACATGATCTAGAACTTGCAGCCGTAGTCTATGCACTCAAGACCTGGCGACATTACCTCCTTGGTAAACGTTGCGAGATCTACACCGATCACCAGAGTCTCAAGTATATCTTCACCCAACCAGACCTAAACCTTAGGCAAAGACGTTGGTTGGAGTTGATCACAGATTATGATTTAGGGATTACCTACACCCCAGGCAAAGCCAATGTCATGGCTGATGCGCTAAGCCGTAAATCCTATTGCAACAATCTCATGTTGCAGCAAGGCCAACCACTTCTCCATGAGGAATTCTGTAAGCTTAATCTTCACATTGCTCCTCACGGGTTCCTTTCTACCCTGGTGGCGAAACCTGATCTTAAGGATCAGATTATCGCAGCTCAAAAGCAAGACACAGGAATTTCCCGGATCAAGAGAAACATTAAGAAGGGAGTTGGTGGATGTTTCTCTGTGGATGATCGTGGTGTTGTTTTCTTTGAGAATCGCTTGGTGGTTCCCAAGAATCAACATCTGCGACAATTGATTCTTAAGGAGGCGCATGAATCCCCTCTCACAATTCATCCCGGTAGTATTAAGATGTATCAGGACCTACGCCAGAGGTTCTGGTGGACTAGGATGAAGAGAGAAATCGCTGAGTTCATTGCTAAATGTGACGTTTGTCGTCGCGTTAAGGCAGAGCATCAAAGACCTGCTGGCACCCTTCAGCCTTTAGCTATTCCTGAATGGAAATGGGATAAAGTTGGTATGGACTTCATCACCGGCTTTCCCAGGACCAAGAGAGGGAATAACGCTATCTTCGTAGTCATTGATCGTCTCTCCAAAGTGGCTCACTTCCTTCCTGTTCGAGAGAGTATCACTGCTAGTCAGCTTGCTGACTTATACATTTCTCGAATAGTGTCACTTCATGGTGTTCCACTAGAGATCAATTCGGACCGTGGCAGTCTTTTCACTTCTCATTTCTGGGAGAGTTTCCAAACTGCCATGGGAACCCATCTTTCCTTCAGTACCGCTTTCCACCCTCAGTCGAGTGGTCAGGTGGAACGGGTCAATCAAATTCTCGAAGACATGCTCAGAGCTTGCGTTATCTCCTTCGGTATGGATTGGGAGAAATGTCTTCCTTTCGTCGAGTTTGCTTATAACAATAGCTACCAATCCAGCCTCAAGCAAGCTCCTTTTGAGGTTCTCTATGGACGAAGATGTCGAACACCTTTGAACTGGTCAGAAACCGGTGAAAGACAATTCTTTGGACCGGATATGATCCAGGAGGCAGAAGAGCAAGTTCGCATCATTCGTGAGAATTTGAAAACAGCCCAGTCTCGTCAGAGAAGTCAGTACGATCGTCATCATAAGGATGTGACTTATGAAATTGGCGACCAAGCCTACCTTCGGGTTACTCCTTTGAAGGGTACCCATCGTTTCGGTATCAAGGGCAAGTTGGCTCCTCGCTACATTGGTCCTTTTCGTATTCTCGCTAAACGAGGAGAGGTTGCCTACCAATTGGAACTACCTCCACATCTTTCTCGAGTTCATGATGTGTTCCACGTCTCTCAACTCAGGCGTTGCTTCTCGGATCCCATCCGCGGAGTGGACCACGAAACGCTTGATCTCCAAGATAACCTCACATACCGAGAGTACCCGGTTCGCATTCTTGATCAAGCAGAGCGTGTTACCCGACGTCAGAACATCAAGTTTGTCAAAGTTCAATGGTCTCATCATTCCGAGAGAGAGGCTACTTGGGAGCGAGAAGATCGTCTTCGACTGGAGTACCCCGCTTTCTTTCCGTCGACCCCCGAATCTCGAGACGAGATTCTTTCAAGTGGGGGCGAGTTGTCACATCCCTAGTTTGGTATGACCTAGGCTAGCTAGCCATTTGTGCATCATATTTAAATTTCATTTAAATTTGAAATGAGGATTGGTGGAACCCTCAGAATCATTTTTGAAAATGACCCAGATAAAAATTTCTCCAAAAGGGTCCAAGAAAATGCTCATGTTGCCCTCTGAAAATATTGGACAGAGATAAAAATCAAAACAATATTTTTAGGAGCTCATGGACATTTATTTTGGCCATTTGGATTAATTCGATAAATATTTGCATTGGAAATATATTTCTATATATATGAAATGTGGTCCAAAAATTATGCCAATTATAAAAGAGCTCTGGAATAATACCATTAGCCCCTACAAAAATTGGCATAATAAAATTAAATGATTTAATATATTTATTAAATCAAAACAAATGTCAGAAAAATTAGAAAACAAAAATAAAAGAAGGAGGGGCTTACCTGGGCCTCCCCTCCCCTGCGCAGCCCAGCAGCAGCAGGCCGGCCCAGCCAGGAGGCGGCCCAGCCCGCCTGGCCCCCCCTCCCCTGTCGCCTTCCTCCTCTGCCAGGAGGACGGGCGTGTGCCCGACGCTCGCCGGCACGCGCGCGCGCCACCTCCCCCCCTGCTGGCCACCTCCTGCTTCCTTCTCTCGCCCTCGATGCCCCGGACGAAGCCACGCAGCTGCCGCACCGCTCTCACTCTCCCTCGCCCTCCTCCTCTTCCCCTGCTCTCTCTCCCTCTCACCCGAGAACCACCGCCGCCGCCGACGGGCATCACCGTAGCCACCGCCTCTCCCTCGCCTCCCCGTCGTCCCCAGGAGCTCCGCCTCGTCGCCAGCTACCTCCTCGCCGAGCCACGCAAGCCGGAGTGCCCCGTGGAGCCGTCGCCGTCGCCAAATTTGACCCCGGCCGCCGTGGACCCTCGCCGGCGATTCGGGAGCTTCCGGGCATCCCCGACCTCGTCCTCGCGCTCGCTGGATCCGCGGTGAGCTCCTCCACCGTTCCCCTCTCTTCTCCCTCCCGTTCCCGTGCCGTAGCGCCGCTTCCCACCACGGCCGAAGCCTCCCGCCGCCGTCCTTGTCGCCGTCGCCGTCTCGGCCCGCCTCCGCCCAAACCAAGCCTTCCTTCGCGCTCCTGGTGCCACGAGGGTGCCGCCGAGCCCCTCAGGTGGCCTCCCCGTGCCCCGCAGCCCGATCCCGCTCGCGCCCGAACTCCGGCCGCCGCCCCGAGCTTCGCTCCGGCGAGCTCCGGCCTCCCCCGCTGCTTCCACCTACCCTACCAGATGCGCGAGAGCCCGGGCTACGCCCCGGTGCTCTCCGACGCCGTCCCCGTGGCCTGTGGCGCGGACTCCGCCGCGTCCAGAGGTCGCCGGCGACGAGCCCCCGTCGCCTGAGCCCTGCCAGGTGGGGCCGGCCCGTCAGGTGATTAGCTTAGTGCTAATCACCGTTAACTAACCCCCCCTGACACTGACAGTGGGCCCGGTGCCCCCCTAACCATTTAATTAAATTAAAATAACCCCTGTTAACCCCCCTGTCACTGACGTGTGGGTCCCACACGTCAGGTTTGACCCGGACCAGCCCAGTTGACCGCTGACATCGTGATGACGTCATGCTGACGCAATTATTTATTTTCTGGAATTAAAATAATTCAGAAAATCCAGAAATTGATTTAAACTTCAAAAATTCATATCAATTCAACCGTAGCTCAGATTTAAATAATTTATATATGAAAAATCATCAGAAAAATGCAACCTTTCCATCTGTACTAGTTTCATGCATGAAAAACCAACTTATACATGCTGAATATGGGAAAACACATTATGGCATATATAAGAGACCTAATTTAGAAATGCATTTGAACCTTTGGTTCAAATGGACTTCAAACCAATTGAACACTAGCTGCATTAGCTCAACAGCATCACATCTACATGCCATGTTCATGCATCATATTGTTGCATATGATTGTGTATTGATTGCCGGCACCGTTCCTTCTCGATAGGTCCTGCTCCGGAGACGTTCCAGAGTACCTGTCGGTGAAGCAGTGCCTCCCTTGTTGATTTACCAGGCAAGCAAACCCCCTTGTTCATTTCGATAAAACCCTACTCTCTCGCTCCTGCTCTCAGTTATTGCATTAGGACAACAACGATTCATCTGCTACTTTGTGCTGCGGTAGTTGAACCCATTCCTCTGCATGACCTGTCATTGCCACAGTAAATAGTTGAAACCCACTAGCATGTGTAGGAGTTGATTGAAGCCACTGATGTGTTCCTACCATGCTATGCCTGCTATTGCTTAGAGTTGTGTCAGGTCTGATTCATTGGGAATGAATTGGAGTGTCACGATATGTTCTATTGCTGAGAGTTAAGTGTGTGAACACGATTTGGTAAAGGTAGCGGTGAGAGGCCATGTAGGAGTACATGGTGGGTTGTCTCACTGGAACCGTCCTTAAGCACTGAGTTCTATGTATGTTGTCCAATGACTCGATACTACCACACATTGGGCTCCGGGCGCTCCAAGCCCTCTCGACTTATTAACCAACTTGATCTCTGTCCAGGAGTCGCAACTAGTTTCTGGTGTTTGTAGGTAGTGTTAGTAGTCTACCAAGTGGCACCCGGCCAGGTGGGCTTGGGACAGACTAGGCACAAGTGGCACGGTGTACCAAGCGTAGATCCATCCGGCGAGGTGGGCTTGGGAACCCTGCACACATCGTTTGGGGCCATGAGTGAAACCCCGGCCGGATCTCCTTGCGGATGGAACCCGAATAGGCGATAAACCTGGATTAGAGTCTTGTGTGGTTAGTCAGGTCGTGGCCGACACCCTCGCCAGGCTTCCGCTTGAAGGTTGCCGAGATACATGACGTGTACATGGCGGTAAGTGGCGAGAGCGTGTGTGAAGAAGTACACCCCTGCAGGGTTAACATGATCTATTCGAATAGCCGGGTCCGCGGTTATGGACTTCTTGGATGCTTACATGGTACATAGACAACTTGAAGTGGATACTATAAAATGCTCAAGACAAGTGTGAGTGCTATGGATGGCCTTCTCGTAGGGAGACGGGGATGAATCCATAGTAGTGTATTGTGTGGTGATTAGTGGACTCGTGTACGTTGTTTCACCTCCAGAGTTTCTGGTAGTCGTAGATTAGGATAGCCACAGAGTCAAAGCTGGCTTGCTGCAACTAAACCCCACATTACCTCTTGATACAAATGCATGTATGATAGGATCTGATGTAAGTCTTGCTGAGTACCTTCGTACTCATGTTGCTTTATTTATGTTTTTGCAGCGGAGACTTCGGTCTTACTAGTGTTCTCGTGGACTTCGACTAGTAGCTAGTACCTCAGCTACGATCTTGATCGGATGTTGTAGATAGTCAGGCTTCCAGCCTTTTTCATTTATAGATGTCTGTACCCAGACATGTAATGCTTCTGCTTGTTGCTTGTATGCTCTGTATGACGGGTCTTGTGACCCCTGTTTGCAATAAATATTATGATGGCTCTTCTGAGCCTTTATCTATATAATTGTTGAGTTATGCTGTGATGCCATGTTGTACAGCACATACTTGCATGTTATGCGTATGTGTAATGTGTAGTGCTATGTGTGGGATCTGACTATCTAGTTGTTTATCTTTAGTAGCCTCTCTTACCGGGAAATGTCTCCTAGTGTTACCGCTGAGCCATGGTAGCTTGCTACTGCTCTGGAACACTTAGGCTGGCCGGCATGTGTCCTTCTTCGTTCCTGTGTCTGTCCCTTCGGGGAAATGTCACGCTTTGAGTACCGGAGTCCTGTTAGCCCGCTACAGCCCGGTTTACCGGAGTCCTGCTAGCCCAGTGCTACAGCCCGGACCCACTTGCTGATGACCGACACGTTCGAAGCTGGGTCATGGATGCCTGTCCCTGTAAGTCTGTGCCACTTTGGGTTTACGACTAGTCATGTCAGCCCGGGCTCCTTATCATATGGATGCTAGCGACACTATCATATACGTGAGCCAAAAGGCGCAAACGGTCCCGGGAAAAGGTAAGACGACACCCGTGGGAATACCGTGCGTGAGGCCGCAAAGTGATATGAGGTGTTACCGGCTAGATCGATGTGACATCGAGTCGGGGTCCTGACAGATCTGAACCGGTGGGGCACGCTAAGTGCACCCACTGGATGTAGTCCCTGAGACCGCAGTCGACTGCTGGCAGTCGACTCAGTCGACTGGGGTTTGAAGAGTGTTTTTTTATACTCGATCCGAGCGGACCGATCGAGTGGGGTCTGGATCAGCGGGGGCACGCCAAGTGCACCCGCTGGGTGTAGCCCCCGAGACCGCAGTCGACTATGTGCGGTCGGCTGGGGTCTAAGCGAACTTCTTTAAGATTTATCCACTCGAAGTGAACAACCTTTGATCTTGTCGATTGACACGTCTTTTGCCTTCTGCAGAAGTCTTGTACTCTCATTTCCAAGTTTGCTGAACTTCAGGAGAAGCAGAGGCAACTCAACCTCGACTTGGAGTTGGCCCAGCTGAATCTGAAGAAAGCTCAAGACAAAGCTGCTGGTATGGAAGGTAACTGCCTGTCGACTGTTTTTTTTAACATTTCTTCGAGCTCTTGTCTGATCCGATTGCTTCTTTTGCAGAGAAAATGAAGTTGGCTCTAGAGAAGAAGGACTCGGACCTCGCCGCTGCACAAAAAGAAGCCCAAGACAAAACTGCCCTCGCAAACCAGAAGCTGGCTTCAGTCGAAACACTAGAAGGGGAGGTGACCAAGCTGAAGTCCTGTCTCAACGAGTCTAACCGAGAGGTGACTCGTCTAAAGGACAAAATTACTCTGAACGAAAAGCTGGAGTCTGTGGTCCACAAGAGGAATGACACGAAGGCTTATTTGAGATCTCTCGCCAAGAAGCTTTATCTTATGCTGGAAGGTATTTCTTTTAGACCGACTGTGTTGATGCTTGCAAACGGATCCTATCCGGTCGACTTACTAATTTTCGGCTGCAGAATTCTGCCAAGACTTTGATGAGGAAACTGGAAAGGTTGAGACGGGTCTGTACCCTATCGCTTCTCCAGTTTGTGACGAAACTACAATGAACATGCTCCAACTGGAGTCTCGTGTCGCCAGCGTCACAAGCTACCTTGTGCGCCTGAAGGAGGCAGTCTCATGAGTCGACTCATTGCTATGGCCAAGGGCGACGCTTCAAAATGACCTGGAATCCCTGATGGCTCGACTCAACGAGATCCCTGACCGAGTGCGGGAATGGAAGAAGTCCTCCGCCCAGTGTGGTGCTGACGTGGTGCTGTCTTTGGTGTGAGTCCACTGCAAGGAAGCTCGTGAAGACAAACTGGCGGCGATCAAGGTTGCTAACACCAAAAAGCATGACTTCCAGTCCTTCATGGAGACCTTCATCGCTGCTGCCACTCGGATCGCGGATGGGATCAACCTGGACAAATTCGTGGAGCCTGCCAGCCCTCCTCATGCCGAGTGAACAAACTTATGAGACTTGAATCTGCTTTAAATTTGCCTCGGAATGCCGAGTGGTTGCTGTAACCGTTAAACTCCTTCGGGCTTGATGCTCGGATACTTTTGGTTTGCTGCTTGGAACCTTAGGATTTATCCGAATTTGGTTTATTTCCGAGTATGCTTGTGTTTTGCCTTCAAGTGGACTTTGTTCTCTGCTCGGAATAGTCTTTGCGTCGGAGACGCAGTTTTGAGATGGCAACTCCAGTCGACCTGCGATTCATCACCCTTGCGGATAGGTATGGAGCGCACATTGTACTTGTGGCATAGTCCCAAAGGAGGAGGTTGCAGTCGACCTGCACCTCGTTTTCCTTGCGGATAGGAATGGAGCTCACGTTGTACTTGTGGCGTAGCTCCGAAGGGAAAGGTTGTAGTCGACCTGCACCTTATCATCCTTGCGGATAGGGACGGAGTGCATGTTGTACTTGTGTTGTAGCTCCGAAGGAGAATGTTGCAGTCGACCTGCACCTCGTCATCCTTGCAGATAGGGATGGAGCACACATTGTACTTGTGCCGTAGCTCCAAAGGAGAAGGTTGCAGTCGACCTGCACCTCGTCGTCCCTGCGGGGGTCTAGGAGGGTGATTCCATTCGACCACTCGCGCCAGCCAGAGCAGGTATGATTCTGTTTTACCAAGTATCTTTCCAATTCACTGTGTGACACCTTGTTGATGGTCGACTGAATTTCTTCTGATCGTTGTCTTTTCAGGCCCTCATTGACATGTACTTGATGCCCAATGGAGTGCAGGAGCAAGACGTCGAGGAAGGAGCGAGTAGGGGCGAGAGTGGAGAGTGGCGCTCGGATGCCGAGGAGGACGAGGAGAGCGACGAATCGACTGAAGACGAAGAGGTCGACTCGCCTCCTCGCAGGGAGAGGAGATCCAAACACGCTCATGACCCGGTGAGCACTCCGGACCTGGTGACTGCGCCGACTGGGCAGTCTTCGAAGCGTCCCAGGACGTCTCCCCCAGCGCTGATTGAGAAGGCTCCGAAGCAGCCCAAGGTTGTGCTGCCTCCAGCGCCAAAAGCACCGAAAGCCACCTCCTCCAAACTGCCAAAAGCTCTGCCCAGGATCAAAGTGACCATCCCTACCATCCCCGGGTAATCATATGACTTGTTTTTTTGTGTCGACTCGAACAACAGAACATAACCGACTGGGTGCGGGTCTTTGCAGTGCTGCTACATCAGGAACCTCTTCTCTCCAGTACTGAGACAAGGGGATGGAAGACGCGGTCACCTCCAACCCAGGTAAAAACTCTTATGATCTTGCTCTTGGCTACTCGGTCGATTGAATTCTAGCGGTTTACTTTAGAGTCGACTGGTCTTCTCTGCAGCTCCGTCCAACGTCATCGATCTCCCAGATGACGATGAAGATGTGGCTCTTAGGCCCAGGAAGAATAAAAAGGCGACGGCTAGTAAGGCGTCTCAGCAGGGACCTACGACAACACCAACCGTCTATCAATCTGAAGACGCGGGTGGGGCCTCTGTAACCTTCGTTGTACCCTTGCCGAGTGAGCGCCCCGCACCGTTGACTGTACCGGTGATTCCTTCAGTCGTCCCATCTCACGCCTCGAAGGTCCAAGCGGCTGCACCTGGGTCGTCTACTCTCTTCTTCACCAGCTACCCCGTTCCGGACAACCAGTCAAAAGCGGCTGCAGAAGCCATCCGACGGGCTGACGTGATGATGGAGCGGATGAAGACAGTGCATGAGAATAGCCAGGCTGCCTATGACGCCAGCGCTGCTCTCCGGGCCAATGTCCAGGTAAGTAGACTTTTCGACTGCCTTGTTCTATCAGAATATGCTACCCGAAAAAATTTCTTCTATACAATCTCCTGTTGTTTGCGTCGAATCAGTGCACCCACTGGGTTGTCACATCCCTAGCTTCTGGCATTGCTCTAGCCTAGCCTCATGTGTGCATCATGTTTAACTTTTGAATGAACTTGAAATGGGGATTGCTCAAACCCTAGCATTAAAGGAATTCACTAGGTTCACCTAAAATACTTTCAAGTAAGTCCAAATGGCTTTCAAAAATGTTCATGATTTTTGACAAAGGTGAAAAACCTCTACCAAAAATGATGCCAATATTTTTGGGCCATTATGGATTTTTGAATAATCCATATTGTATTTGAATTGGGGCATTTAAATACTATTAATATTTTTAAATGCTCCAACAATTCTGAAAATAGTTAAGGGCCTCTGTAATAATTCATTTAATGGCCACAATTATTTGCAGGATTTATTAAAATGATTTGGGCTATAAACTAAATCAGAAAAAAACTACAGAAATAGAAAGGAGAAACAAAATAGGAAAAAAAGGGGAGAGAGGCCACCTGGGCCACTTACCTGCTTACCTGCCCGGCCCAGCTCCCCCAGCGGCCCAGCCCACCTGGCCCCCTTCTCCTGTCTTCTTCCCGTGCTAGCGCACGAAGCAGCTGCGTGCTGGACGCACGCGCGCCGACGCCGGCCACCTCCTGCTTCGCCGTGGCAGCCTCCCCGACCCCCTCGCGACGCCACGGAGACGGCCTCGACCCCCCTCGACCGTCTCTCTCTCTCTGGACCCCCTCCTCCTCCTCTGTTCTCCCTCCCTCTCGTCACCGAACGCACCTGGGAGCGCCGCTCGCCGTAGCCATGGCCACCGGGCCTCCCTCGCTCCCCCGACTAGCCCAGAGGCTCCGCCTCGACCCCCTCTCCCTCTCCACCAAGCCACGAGGCCCCGGACGCCCTGCATCGCCGCCCACGTCGCCGTTCCCCTCCTCGGCCACCGGAGGTCGTCGTCGTCGATTCGCTGCACTCCGGCCGCCCCCGAGCCCACTAACCCTCCCTACAGCTCCGCGGTGAGCCTCCGTACAGAACCCCTCTCTCTCCCCTCGCGTTTGCGAGCTCTAGGCAATAGCTCCGCCGCGGCCGAACTCCGGCCGCCGCTGACCTCGTCACCGCCGTCACTACAGCCGCTTGAGCTCGTCTCGGAGCGTGTCACCGCACTCAGGAAGCCACCAGGAGTCTAACGTCTATCCTAACTCGCCCTCCCGTGCACCACGGCGCCAGCCCCGCACTCACCGAACTCCGGCGCCGCCGCGAGCTCCGTTCCGACGAGCTCCGTCGACCCCACGACCTCCCACTCGGTCCTCTGGATGCGCGGGAGCAAGGGCCATCCCCTGGTGCCCTCAGCGCGCCAAACTGACGCCTCTAGCGCAAGTCCGGCGTGCCCCGCCGTGTTCTGTGGTCACCGGCGACTCATCGCCGGCGTATCTGACGTGGCGTCGTCATTAGCGCTAATGACCCCACTAACTAACCCCCCAGAGCCACTGACAGCCGGGCCCCACGGCCTAACTAACCGGCTAACTAAAATAGATTAAGTTTAATCTAATTGCAGTGGCCCCACGCGTCGGCGTTGACCTCGCTGACGTGGCCTTTGACCGGCCCCACATGTCTGTGACTCCAGCCAGCACTGTGTCACTGACGTGTGGCCCCCACACGTCAGGTTTGACCCGAGCCAGCCCAGTTGACTGCTGACGTCACAGTGACGTGGTGCTGACGCCATAATTCATTTTCTGGAATTATTTTATTTCTAAATATTCAGGAAATTCCAGAAAATGCCTAAAACTTCTAAAATTCATAGAAATTCAACCGTAACTCCAAATTAAATAATTTATATATGAAAAATTATCAGAAAAATTCAAGGAATCCATCTGTACCATTTTCATGCATGTTAGAACAACTTATAGCTGCTGTTTAGCACAAATCATATAAAGGGCATTTATTTAATCACATATGGAGTTTGAATTTGAATTTTATATTCAAACCAACTTCATTTAATCTGGTTTTAGTTGCATTAGCTCAAAACACATTCATTTTGCCATGTCATGATCATGCATCATATTGTGCATTGCATTGATTGTGTTCCCTTCTGTGTTGCCGGTATTTGTCCCCCCTCGATAGACGTGATACCGATGATGTGATCGTTGACACTGATGAAGACTCAATGTTATCTTCAGAAGTGCCAGGCAAGCAAAACCCCCTTGTTCATTCCGATACAATCCTACTCTCTCGCTCCTGCTCTCTTTTAATGCATTAGGACAACACCGATTCATCTGTTACTTGCTGCGGTAGTTGAACCCCTTTATCCTCTGCATGACCTGTCATTGCCACAGTAAATAGATGAAACCCACTAGCATGAGTAGGAGTTGTTTGAGCCCTGTTGTGCCTACTCATTCATGCTTGTTTGTCATGCCTGCTACTGCTTAGAGTTGAGTCAGGTCTGATTCATCGGGGATGAATCAGAGGCGTGTGAACATGTCCTACGGTGTGTGAGCTAAGTGTGTGAACACGATTTGGTAAAGGTAGCGGTGAGAGGCCATGTAGGAGTACATGGTGGGTTGTCTCATTGAAGCCGTCCTCAGGAACTGAGTTCTGTGTTTGTGATCCATGATTCAGCTACTACCATACATTGGGCCCTGAAATATGACCCCGCTCGACTTCTTATTCACCCTAGTCCTCTGTCCAGGAGTTGCAAGTAGTTTCTGGTGTTTGTAGCTTACTGGAGGCCGTGGACAGCGCTGACCGTAGGGGTGGGCTGTGATGCGGTAGGTACGTGGCCGGGTGTACCGGATGCCCGTTTGGTATCTCGGGAACCCTGTTCACATCGTTTGGGGCTGTGAGCGAAACTCCGGCCGGATCTCCTCATGGATGGAACCCGAATAGGCGATAAACCTAGACTAGAGACTTGAGTGTTTAGGTAGGTCGTGGTCTACACCCACGTCGGCTTTCGCTTGAAGTCTGCCGAGCACATGTCGTGTGCAGACGCTAAGTGGTGGAAACATGTATGAAGAAGTACACCCCTGCAGGGTTAACATCATCTATTCGAATAGCCGTGTCCGCGGAAAAGGACTTCTGGGTTGCTTATATCAGTTCATAGACAAGTGAAAGTGGATACTCTAAAATACGCAAGATAAGCGTGAGTGCTATGGATGGCGTTCTCGTAGGGAGACGGGAGCGGATCCATAGTAGTGTATTGATATGGTGAATATGTGGACTCGTGTGCGCCACCTCAAAAGAGTTGCTTGCAGTCGTAGTTTAGGATAGCCACCGAGTCAAGGCTGGCTTGCTGCAGTCAAACTCCACCATCCCCTTTGTTGATAATGATGCATATGTAGTTAGTTCTGATGTAAGTCTTGCTGTGTACATTTGTACTCACGTTTGCCTATTTTATGTTTTGCAGAGAGACTTCAGTCTCACTAGTAGTTCCACTTGGACTTCGACGTTTAGCTTGATACCTCAGCTACGATCTTGTGCCCTCGGCAGGATCTGATAGATAGTGAGGCTTCTCAGCCTTTTTCATTTATAGATGTCTGTACTCAGACATGATAGCTTCCGCTTGTGCTTTGACTTGTATGCTCTGATTGTTGGGTCATGAGACCCATGTTTGTAATGTCTCGCTCCTCGGAGCCTAATGAATAATTACTTGAGTCGTAGAGACATGTTGTGATGCCATGTTGTATTTGCACATATCGAGCATATTGTGTGTATGTTATTGAAATGCTTGGTATGTGTGGGATCTGACCATCTAGTTGTTTATCTTTAGTAGCCTCTCTTACCGGGAAATGTCTCCTAGTGTTTCCACTGAGCCATGGTAGCTTGCTACTGCTCCGGAACACTTAGGCTGGCCGGCATGTGTCCTTCTTCGTTCCCGTGTCTGTCCCTTCGGGGAAATGTCACGCTTTGAGTACCGGAGTCCTGTTAGCCCGCTACAGCCCGGTTTACCGGAGTCCTGCTAGCCCAGTGCTACAGCCCGGACCCACTTGCTGATGACCGACACGTTCGAAGCTGGGTCATGGATGCCTGTCCCTGTAAGTCTGTGCCACTTTGGGTTTACAACTAGTCATGTCAGCCCGGGCTCCTTATCATATGGATGCTAGCGACACTATCATATACGTGAGCCAAAAGGCGCAAACGGTCCCGGGCAAAGGTAAGGCGACACCCGTGGGGATACCGTGCGTGAGGCCGCAAAGTGATATGAGGTGTTACCGGCTAGATCGATGTGACATCGAGTCGGGGTCCTGACAGCGTTGGTATCAGAGCTTGACTGTCTGTAGGATCACCAAGCCAAACTGGTCGAAGTGGAGTCTAGAAATTCTTTAGTTATATAAGGGAATTGATTGTGGGATGGAACGTAAGGCTCTTTTTACTCCTTATACCTCATGGCCTTCTGATCTGAGTCATCTTATTTTTCCTACGGGGTTAAGAAACTAGGCTTTCTCTTCTTTCTATCAGGATCACGTATTACTAGTCCGTAGACTTATAAGATTGTTCGATTTAAGCTTGAGTCCAGTTCCTACTACTTCTGTATGTTAACTGAAGATCTCGAAACCTTGATATTGTGCTTCTGAGTGGTTATGCCACCATTTTGTGAATGTCTCAAATCTTTTCTGAGCATTTACAGCCGTTATGCTGTCCGAGTTATTCCAGGTTTCTAAATAGTTTGATGCATTTGCAAAATCCTTTTCCTCTGGTTTCGATGCTCCTTTATGCCAGCTCAATCACACTAATTGTTGAGTTGAGGTATTCTATTGCCTTGACATTATGTTGGAGTTACTATTATGGCCCTAGGTGTTTAGGGAGTCACCTAGTAATCTAGCAATGTTTTGTGATCCCAGTGTGATGATTCTGGCTTTTATTCTCGAAAGCATCCCGTGATGTTATTAGTTAGTAGGCATTTTGTTCCTGGGTTTTTGAACCCGAGATCCACCCTACTTATTTCATGTTGATAGTGTTTGCTAGTTCCTTTAGGATATTAGTAACCTTTGCGATAGTCCTCGATGTTCGTGGTATTCCTTTCTTCCAAATACTATGAACCGCTTATGGCAGATGTTCCTCGCTGATCGAAAGATCACAATCAGAGTGCTCTCGATGGGTTCTCGATTCTACATTGTAACTCTGCCAGTTCTACTTTTCTGCATGGGTTATCCGGAAGAAACATGTGGAATTCGTTCGACATGCTAAACCATGCATCCACAACTCAGAAAATCATAAGTTCCTTTGAGTTGTCTCTCTTTAGTTGCATTCTGACCCTCGTCTATCAATTGATAGTCAAGAGTATGCGTGCGTTCGTTCATCGATGCCTATGACTCTTGTGGTCTGTCAGGCCATTCTATTCCGGAATGACTAGGAGAAACAAACTCCAGTACCTCTTCCATATCTAGGATTGGGTCAAGTAGTTGTATTCCGCAGATCAAATGCCAATCCAGCTTTTGGTTCTGCTCTACTTTGGAGTATTACCCCCTTTATGTCAGAATTGTCATGAGAACTGCACCAACTCTCATGAATTTTGACGTAGTGATACTTCTCACCATCATTAGTCATTCCTCGGCCCTCGTGTTGATGCAACCGGAATACCGACAAATGAATTGTGATGTGTGAAATCAATACTCCTAGCAACCTTGTTGCTTAGTAGTTAATGGACAATAATTTCATTCTTAGCGTGTTGGTTTTGAATCATCATTCTAAGGTTGATCATGCTACCTAGTCCTTGTTCTCGGTGCACATTTCGATTGATGAGTTAGGATTATTTCAAATCCTTGCCCTATTGATCATATCGTCTTGCCTCAAAAGCGAGATTGTTCTCGAGCTTAGTAACATACCGGTGGTTCGTGATGTTTCAATTATCTTCTCAGAAGTATTACCAGGTTGTCACCTGACCGCTATGTTGAGTTCGTGATCAAGTTGGTTTATTCCTGTAAACCACCCCTTCTCCAAGAATCCGTGTTGGATACCCTGAGCTAGTTGGTTAAGCTAGACAACAACTTGGAGAGTTGGAAGATAAAAGCTTGTCTGACTTAGTTCGTTCCAAAGGGATATTCTTGTGTAGTGTGTGTTGAAGAAAGATGATATCTTCATCGATGGGTCCTTGTGATCAGTTGCTGGACCTATTGTCTTATCAATCCTTTGATTTGAGTATGGGCTATCATCCAATCAGACTAGAACCAACGATATTCGTAATGTTGTCTTACTCGTGGATGATCCCTCGAGCATACACCATTACATCTTTGGTCTGACCAATGCTATCACCGTGTTCACTTAACTATGGAATTCCTTTTAAAAGGAAACCTAGATGAATTGTTGTTGAGCCCATTGACAACATCCTTATCTCCTCCATGATTTTGTTGGACATTAAGCTAGTGTTGGAAACTTTTGAAAGCATTTTCTTCATGCTAGCTCATGAAGTATTTGTTGATGAAAGGAGTGACTTCCTTTTATACACGTGCATTTGGTGAAAGATGCCGCCGTGAATTTGAGAAAGTTAGTTTTGCTTCCTCTGGAATCATCCCAAGTCAGTCATGCATACGTGCGAAGTATTCTGTGGTCTGGAGATTTGCAACCTCCATGCTATATGTATATCCTAGCACACCAAGCCACTGGTTGAGTTGTTCAAAGATAAAGGAGTCTGTCCAAGGTGAACTCTTTGGACTTCCACGCGTGGAGACTTCGATGTCATTAATGATGGTTCCCCTCCTGAACTCGGTAGTGTTTTATTATAAGACTACTTTGTGGTCATGCTTGTCTTGGACAACGTGTTCACATGTTTGTAGCAGAACCAGCTCATGTTTTGGAGCTTGCTATCGTAGTTCATTTCCCGAGAATCTCGCAACGTCATCTCGTCGATTTGTGTTGCAAACTTC